>NC_069508.1:33973313-34018313 GCF_027579735.1 Bombina bombina | reverse complement strand
CTAGAGGGAAGGCTGACTTGTCAGAACTAGAAATAGTTATTGTTACTTATTTAAGCTTTGCTCCGGGGTGCAGTATGGACCTGACAGCTAAGAGTCTCAGACTGACAGGAGAAGACTTCTGGTGCCAGAAAACTGCATGTCTTGTTTTAGATCCTTGAACTTCATAGCCTGCTAACTGGCCTCAATGTTGGTTACCATTCTACAAAGGAGAACTTGCTGACCTCTCTCTTATGTATATATATATATATATATATATATATATATATATTTATAATTTTTATTAAGGTTCAGAACATGGCATACAAACAGTGAATGTCATTGTGCTAGAAGCAAAAAAATATTTTTTTTGTTTACAAACAGTATAGATTAGGAGAGATATACATTATGTGAATATATGACAAATATCGGTTTTAATGTACACATCTTTTGCCAAACATATTGTATACCCACCTACAAACACATGAGGTCACTCTTGGACCCCAATTTTAGGAGTTACGTTATGAAGCTACGGTAGGTCAATTGAAACAAAATTGGACCACTTTTGGGTCCCAATTGGAGAACCACATTTTACTAAAAATAGGTATCACATGTTTACAGAATAATCTTAGGGGTCCAAATTGATAGAAATCTAAAAGAAAAATTAGATACGATCACTTATGGACTCCTCAATATTGAGGTTGATAAAAAATACTCTTGATATCCTTTATGTACCTGTTATAAGAGTGAGATCTTGGACTTAACAGAAATAAAAGGAACTTTTTAGTTGTTAAAACCCAGTGAATCACATGCTATGGTAAATAAATAAAAATAAGCAGGGAAGCGTGTAAACTGTAGGAGCTGTGGAGGGAGAATACGCTAGTGGTTGACATAAGCCTAGGTCTTCAAGGTTATTAGGTACTTTCTGAATGCATGATATACAACATGTCCCTGATTAATAGTGTTATGAGGGAGGAAAACATCGACTTGTGGCAGCATTAGCTGGTTAAAAAAAACATATGAGGACTATAGTGTATAGTTAATCCATAATACAGGCCTCTAAAAAAAGTTATAAATAACTAATAGATTAATAAAAGACTAGTCCAATATGCGTTTAGTAGCTGCAACTGAATGAACAATGAGATTCCAAGGGACCATCTAACAGAAGTATCCACTATAAAAAACATAATTTACGTGAGAACTTACCTGATAAATTCATTTCTTTCATATTAGCAAGAGTCCATGAGCTAGTGACGTATGGGATATACATTCCTACCAGGAGGGGAAAAGTTTCCCAAACCTCAAAATGCCTATAAATACACCCCTCACCACACCCACAAATCAGTTTAACGAATAGCCAAGAAGTGGGGTGATAAGAAAAAAGTGCGAAAGCATAAAAAATAAGGAATTGGAATAATTGTGCTTTATACAAAAAAATCATAACCACCACAAAAAAGGGTGGGCCTCATGGACTCTTGCTAATATGAAAGAAATGAATTTATCAGGTAAGTTCTCACATAAATTATGTTTTCTTTCATGTAATTAGCAAGAGTCCATGAGCTAGTGACGTATGGGATAATAAATACCCAAGATGTGGATCTTCCACGCAAGAGTCACTAGAGAGGGAAAGATAAAATAAAGACAGCCAATTCCGCTGAAAAATAATCCACACCCAAAACAAAGTTTAAATCTTATAATGAAAAAAACTGAAATTATAAGCAGAAGAATCAAACTGCTGCCTGAAGTACTTTTCTACCAAAAACTGCTTCAGAAGAAGAAAACACATCAAAATTGTAGAATTTAGTAAAAGTATGCAAAGAAGACCAAGTTGCTGCTTTGCAAATCTGATCAACCGAAGCTTCATTCTTAAATGCCCAGGAAGTAGAGACTGACCTAGTCGAATGAGCTGTAATCCTGTGAGGCGGAGTTCTACCCGACTCAACATAAGCATGATGAATCAAAGACTTTAACCAAGATGCCAAAGAAATGGCAGAAGCCTTCTGACCTTTCCTAGAACCAGTAAAGATAACAAATAGACTAGAAGTCTTTCGGAAATCTTTAGTAGCTTCAACATAATATTTCAAAGCTCTAACTACATCCAAAGAATGCAACAATCTTTCCTTAGAGTTCTTAGGATTAGGACACAATGAAGGAACCACAATTTCTCTACTAATGTTGTTAGAATTCACAACCTTAGGTAAAAATTTAAATGAAGTTCGCAACACCGCCTTATCCTGATGAAAAATCAGAAAAGGAGACTCACAAGAAAGAGCAGATAATTCAGAAACTCTTCTAGCAGAAGAGATGGCCAGAAGAAACAAAACTTTCCAAGAAAGTAATTTAATATCCAGCGAATGCATAGGTTCAAATGGAGGAGCTTGAAGAGCCCCCAGAACCAAATTCAAACTCCAAGGAGGAGAAATTGACTTAATAACAGGTTTTATACGAACTAAAGCCTGTACAAAACAATGAATATCAGGAAGACTAGCAATCTCTCTGTGAAAAAGAACAGAAAGAGCAGAGATTTGTCCTTTCAAGGAACTTGCAGACAAACCTTTATCCAAACCATCCTGAAGAAACTGTAAAATTCTAGGAATTCTAAAAGAATGCCAAGAAAAATGATGAGAAGAACACCAAGAAATGTAAGTCTTCCAGACTCGATAATATATCTTCCTAGATACAGATTTACGAGCCTGTAACATAGTATTAATTACGGAGTCAGAGAAACCTCTATGACTGAGAATCAAGCGTTCAATCTCCATACCTTCAAATTTAAGGATTTGAGATCCTGATGGAAAAAAGGACCTTGCGATAGAAGGTCTGGACTTAACGGAAGAGTCCACGGTTGGCAAGTAGCCATCCGGACAAGATCCGCATACCAAAACCTGTGAGGCCATGCTGGAGCCACCAGCAGAACAAACGAACGTTCCTTTAGAATCTTGGAAATCACTCTTGGAAGAAGAACTAGAGGCGGAAAGATATAAGCAGGATGATACTTCCAAGGAAGTGACAATGCATCCACTGCTTCCGCCTGAGGATCCCTGGATCTGGACAGATACCTGGGAAGCTTCTTGTTTAGATGAGAAGCCATCAGATCTATTTCTGGAAGTCCCCACATTTGAACAATCTGAAGAAATACCTCTGGGTGAAGAGACCATTCGCCCGGATGTAGCGTTTGGCGACTGAGATAATCCGCTTCCCAATTGTCTATACCTGGGATATGAACCGCAGAAATTAGACAGGAGCTGGATTCCGCCCATACAAGTATTCCAGATACTTCTTTCATAGCCAGAGGACTGTGAGTCCCTCCTTGATGATTGACATATGCCACGGTTGTGACATTATCTGTCTGGAAACAAATGAACGACTCTCTCTTTAGAAGAGGCCACGACTGAAGAGCTCTGAAAATTGCACGGAGTTCCAAAATGTTGATTGGTAATCTCGCCTCCTGAGATTCCCAAACCCCTTGTGCTGTCAGAGACCCCCATACAGCTCCCCAACCTGTCAGACTTGCATCTGTTGAGATCACAGTCCAGGTCGGACGAACAAAAGAAGCCCCCTGAACTAAACGATGGTGGTCTGTCCACCACGTCAGAGAGTGTCGAACAATCGGTTTTAAAGATATTAATTGAGATATCTTTGTATAATCCCTGCACCACTGGTTCAGCATACAGAGCTGAAGAGGTCGCATGTGAAAACGAGCAAAGGGGATCGCGTCCGATGCAGCAGTCATAAGACCTAGAATTTCCATGCATAAGGCTACCGAAGGGAATAATTGAGACTGAAGGTTTCGACAAGCTGAAACCAATTTCAGACGCCTCTTGTCCATCAGAGACAGAGTCATGGACACTGAATCTATCTGGAAACCTAAAAAGGTTACCCTTGTCTGAGGAATCAACGAACTCTTTGGTAAATTGATCCTCCAACCATGTTCTCGAAGAAACAATACAAGTCGATTCGTATGAGATTCTGCTAAATGTTAAGACTGAGCAAGTACCAAGATATCGTCCAAATAAAGAAATACCACAATACCCTGTTCTCTGATTACAGATAGAAGGGCACCGAGAACCTTTGTAAAAATCCTTGGAGCTGTTGCTAGGCCAAACGGCAGAGCCACAAACTGGTAATGCTTGTCTAGGAAAGAGAACCTCAGAAACTGATAGTGATCTGGATGAATCGGAATATGCAGATATGCATCTTGTAAATCTATTGTGGACATATAATGCCCTTGCTGAACAAAAGGCAGAATAGTCCTTATAGTTACCATTTTGAATGTTGGTATCCTTACATAACGATTCAATATTTTTAAATCCAGAACTGGTCTGAAGGAATTCTCCTTCTTTGGTACAATGAAGAGATTTGAGTAAAACCCCAGCCCCTGTTCCAGAACTGGAACTGGCATAATTACTCCAGCCAACTCTAGATCTGAAACACATTTCAGAAATGCTTGAGCCTTCACTGGATTTATTGGGACACGGGAAAGAAAAAATCTTCTTGCAGAAGGCCTTATCTTGAAGCCTATTCTGTACCCTTGTGAAACAATGTTCTGAATCCAAAGATTGTGAATCGAATTGATCCAAATTTCTTTGAAAAATCGTAATCTGCGCCCTACCAGCTGGGCTGGAATGAGGGCCGCACCTTCATGTGGACTTGGGAGCTGGCTTTGGCATTCTAAAAGGCTTGGATTTATTCCAGACGAGATGGTTTCCAAACTGATACCGCTCCTGTAGGGGAAGGATCAGGCTTTTGTTCCTTATTGTGACGAAAGGAACGAAAACGATTAGCAGACCTAAATTTACCTTTAGATTTTTTATCCTGTGGTAAAAAAGTTCCTTTCCCCCCAGTAACAGTTGAAATAATAGAATCCAACTGTGAACCAAGCAATTTATTACCCTGGAAAGAAAGGGAAAGCAAAGTTGACTTAGAAGACATATCAGCATTCCAAGTTTTAAGCCATAAAGCTCTTCTAGCTAAAATAGCTAAAGACATATACCTGACATCAACCCTAATGATATCAAAGATGGCATCACAAATAAAATTATTAGCATGTTGAAGAAGATTAACAATGCTATGAGTATTATGATCTGTTACTTGTTGTGCTAAAGCTTCCAACCAGAAAGTTGAAGCTGCAGCAACATCCGCCAAAGATATAGCAGGTCTAAGAAGATTACCTGAACATAAGTAAGCTTTTCTTAGAAAGGATTCAATTTTCCTATCTAAAGGATCCTTAAAGGAAGTACTATCTGCCGTAGGAATAGTAGTACGTTTAGCAAGAGTAGAGATAGCCCCATCAACCTTAGGGATTTTGTCCCAAAACTCTAATCTGTCAGATGGCACAGGATATAATTGCTTAAACCGTTTAGAAGGAGTAAATGAATTACCCAAATTATTCCATTCCCTGGAAATTACTTCAGAAATAGCATCAGGGACGGGAAAAACCTCTGGAATAACTACAGGAGGATTAAAAACCGTATTCAAACGTTCAGATTTCGTATCAAGAGGACCAGATTCCTCTATTTCTAATGCAATTAAGACTTCCTTAAGCAAAGAACGAATAAATTCCATTTTAAATAAATATGAAGATTTATCAGTATCAACCTCTGAAACAGAATCCTCTGAACCAGAAGAATCATTATCAGAATCAGAATGATGATGTTCATTTAAAAATTCATCTGAAAAATGAGAAGTTTTAAAAAACCTTTTACGTTTACTAGAAGGAGGAATAACAGACATAGCCTTCTTAATAGATTTAGATACAAAATCTCTTATGTTAACAGGAACACCCTGAATATTAGATGTTGATTGAACAGCAACAGGTAATGGAACATTACTAAAGGAAATATTATCTGCATTAACAAGTTTGTCATGACATTCATTACAAACAACAGCCGGAGGAACAGTTACCACAAGTTTACAACAAATACACTTAACTTTGGTAGATCCAGGATCAGGCAGCAATTTTCCAGAAGTATCTTCTGATTCAGGGTCAGTCTGAGACATCTTGCAATATGTAATAGAAAAAACAACATATAAAGCAAAATTGATCAAATTCCTTAAAAGACAGTTTCAGGAATGGGAAAAAATGCCAATGAACAAGCTTCTAGCAACCAGAAGCAAATAAACAATGAGACTTAAATAATGTGGAGACAATAATGACGCCCATATTTTTTAGCGCCAAAAAAGACGCCCACATTATTTGGCGCCTAAATGCTTTAAGCGCCAAAAATGACGCCATATCCGGTGACGCCGACATTTTTGGCGCAAAAACGTCAAAAAAATGACGCAACTTCCGGCGACAAATATGACGCCGGAAATGACAAGAAAATTTTTGCTCCAAAAAAGTCCGCGCCAAGAATGACGCAATAAAATGAAGCATTTTCAGCCCCTGCGAGCCTAACAGCCCACAGGAAAAAAAGTCAAATTTTAAGGTAAGAAAAATTGATTATTTAAATGCATTATCCCAAATAATGAAACTGACTGTCTGAAATAAGGAACGTTGAACATCCTGAATCAAGGCAAATAAATGTTTAAACACATATATTTAGTACTTTATATAAAAGTGCCCAACCATAGCTTAGAGTGTCACAAAAATAAGACTTACTTACCCCAGGACACTCATCTACATGTTGTAGAAAGCCAAACCAGTAATGAAACGAGAATCAGTAGAAGTAATGGTATATAAGAGTATATTGTCGATCTGAAAAGGGAGGTAAGAGATGAATCTCTACGACCGATAACAGAGAACCTATGAAATAGACCCCGTAGAAGGAGATCATTGAATTCAAAATAGGCAATACTCTCTTCACATCCCTCTGACATTCACTGCACTCTGAGAGGAAAACCGGGCTCCAGCCTGCTGCAAAGCGCATATCAATGTAGAATCTAGCACAAACTTACTTCACCACCTTTACGGGAGGCAACGTTTGTAAAACTGATTTGTGGGTGTGGTGAGGGGTGTATTTGTAGGCATTTTGAGGTTTGGGAAACTTTGCCCCTCCTGGTAGGAATGTATATCCCATACGTCACTAGCTCATGGACTCTTGCTAATTACATGAAAGAAATAAGATAATAGGAGCTGCTCACTTGAATCTTTTGTCATTATCTTCAGAACTGAAGATTTTAAAACATAAAACCCCTCTAATCAACTTATTAGATCGACATGGCTAGAAAACAAGGTCAGAATTATTGTGCTTTATATGGTCTGTAATCTAGTATCTATGCAAAAATCATGTATCTTATATGGAACTAGTAAATAATAGCTGTGACATGGGATACAGGTGTCAGAATATATCTATCATAGTTGTTGAGATTATGATAAAGTAAAGGACATCTAGAATAATACTAATAAAGCATGTACAGAACTTCTAAACTTCATACACTAAACATTCAAACCAAAAAATTAACTAGTGATATCAAGGATTAAGTTGACAGCTGTGGTTCTCATGTTCACCTATATGGAAGTGGGACTAGGTAGCAGTATATATAGAGAGCAGCTGAATGTGATTGCATTATATAAGCAGCATCAGAGCTCTGAGAGAGAAAGAGACTAGACTCTACAGTGCAATTATTTCCAACAAAGACATAAAGGGTCTGCATATTCAAGATTATAGAGATAGAGACATAGCTTAACAATTTCATAGTTGCAGAGCTATCAGTACAATTCTATCAAGAGCAAGCTGGTAGAAATAACTGTCCGGTTATTTGCTCTGTAGAAATCCATTCTAACAGTATATATCCCCTATAAGCGGCAGTAGATGTCACACTGTATAGGTATATAGACAGGGAATTAGGTGAGAAGCAGGTCTCAGCATCCGACTAGACTTATTGTATAAAACATGACCTATTCACATTCCAGCTAGTGAAAACAACAGCATAAACAGTAGTTTAAAATATACGTGTAAACAGATAATGTAGCACATGTAACCCTTAATGTAAGGTTGGTAGCAGAAAATAAAGAAGCTCTGTCATTGTCCACTGTCTCGGCCACAGACAGTGGAAATCAAACTCAGCACACATTGTTGCATAATGGGCACAAACCTAGGGTACATACTACGAGCAGGTGAATAGGACAAACACTGTGGTGAAATACATGTAGAAGAAATTGGGCAGACACTCAGGAATCAATTCAAATCAAATTTTACTGACGGCAGCAGTACACAAAGAGCAACGTTTCGGGGTAAATACCCCCTCCTCAGGCTCAATACAAACAAATGCCAAATATAGACCTTATATAGCCATATAGACCCACCCCAATTAACAATTATGACATCATCAAAAAAGACACACCTATAGTGTAATTTTAAAGTAATGCACCCATTATCATTGCAATAGAATATTTAGATAAACCTTCTTTCCCCAATGGTAATAATCAAATTGTACATCACAAAATGTATGAATATTGCATAGAATTATTAATAGATTTGAATTAATACTATTACATGATAGTTACAACACTAAATGATCACTTATTTCCTACAGACCTTTTACAATAATATAATTTTCATACATTATTTTAATTTGGATGCTAATTTCTATTTCACTTATTCCAATCATTTCTAACCTGAAGCAAATTAAAACAGACCTGTTAAATGATACTCTCTATTAAGACCTCTAGGATGTAACGTGCTAAGCCTATGTATCCACATCGCTTCTTTCTTAAGCAGCATCCTTTCCCTGTCAAAGCCAATAGTTCCTTTAGAAACAAAGTCTAATACCATAAACCTTAACTGATTCACCTGATGCCCCCTCTCAAAAAAATGATATGGGACAGGGAGGTGTTTCATTTTGGGGTTCCTAATGGTAGACTTATGTTGGGTGAGGCGCTCCTTGAAACATTGTGCCGTCTCCCCAACGTATAATAGTCCACACGGACATTTTAGCGCATATACCACATACGATGATTTACAAGTGAAATGGCCCTTAATGTGAAAAAGTTTACCTGAATAGGGATGACTTATAGTCGAAATTTCTGTGGCAAAATACAAACATATAGAGGCCTACTTATCAAGCCGTCAACTTACTTGCATTCGACAGCACCAATACGCTCGCCTGACATCGCCTAAGATCGCTGCTGCGGACCTGAATACGTTCTCCATAGTTACCAAAAAAACTGTCAAAAAGCCGTGCACCAAGTACGGGCGATGAGCAGCGGACTGTTGTTAACTAAAGAGTCATCGATCTCGCTACTATTAGGCTTTTTCACAGCTTTATTTGTATACTGTCACTAAACACCCATACTATACTACACTGTTTTACCCCTATCCCGCTGCTCCTGGACCCCACCGCAACTAAATAAAGTTATTAAACCCTAAACTGCCACTCCCGGAGCCCACCGCCACTCTAATAAACTTATTAACCCCTCTCCTGCCGCTCCCGGAGCCCACTGCCACTCTAATACATTTATTAACCCCTATCCTGCCGCTCCCGGAGCCCACCGCCACCTACATTATGTTATTAACCCCTAATCTGCTGCCCCCTACACCGCCGCCACCTACATTATGTTATTAACCCCTAATCTGCCGCCCCCTACACTGCCGCCACCTACATTATACTTATCAACCCCTATCCCACCGCTCCCGGAGCCCACCGCAACTAAATAAAGTTATTAACCCCTAAACTGCCAGCCCCCCACCTCGCCATAAACTAAATTAACCTATTAACCCCTAAACCTAACAACCTGCTAACTTTATATTAAATATTAACTCATCCCTATCTTATAATAAATTTAAACTTAACTTTAGAATTAAATTAAACTATATTAAACTAATAATTAACCTACCCTAACTGTTATACTAAAATTACATTAAACTATATTAAATTAATAATTAACCTTCCCTAACTATTATACTAAAATTACATTAAACTATATTAAACTAATAATTAACCTACCCTAACTGTTATACTAAAATTACATTAAACTATATTAAACTAATAATTAATCTACACTAACTTTTATACTAAAATTACATTAAACTATATTAAACTAATAATTAACCTACCCTAACTATTATACTAAAATTACATTAAACTATATTAAACTAATAATGAACCTACCCTAACTGTTATACTAAAATTAAATTAAACTATATTAAACTAATAATCTACATTATACTAAAATTACATTAAGCTATATTAAACTAATTATTAATCTACATTATACTAAAATTACATTAAACTATATTAAACTAATAATTAATCTACACTAACTGTTATACTAAAATTACATTAAACTACAAATTAAATTAACTATATTATATATTTATAAACCTAACCCTACTCAAATAATTTAAATCTACACTAAAAAAATTACTAAGATACAAAAAACTAACAACTTAGTTACAAAAAATAACAAACACTAAGTTACACAAAAAAATAAACACTAAGTTACAAAAAATAAAAAATAAATTATCAAAGATTTAAACTAATTACACCTAATCTAAGGGCCCTATGAAAATAAAAAGCCCCCCCCAAAATAAAAAAAACCCTAACCTACAATAAATTACAAATAGCCCTGTAAAGGGCCTTTTGCGGGGCATTGCCAAAAAGAAATCAGCTCTTTTACCTGTAAATTAAAAACACAAACACCCCTGAACAGTGAAACCCACCACCCACACAACCAACCCCCCAAATAAAACCCTAACTAAAAAAAAATAAGTTTCCCCATTGCCCTGAAAAGGGCATTTGGATGGGCATTGCCCTTAAAAGGGCATTTAGCTCTATTGCACCCAAAACCTAATCTTAAAATAAAACCCACCCAATGAACACTTAAAAAATCCTAACACTAACCCCTGAAGATTGACTTACAGTTTTGAAGATCCGACATCCATCCTCCAAGAAGCCAGCAGAAGTCCTCATCGAAGCCAGGAGAAGTCTTCATCCAAGTGGTCGAAGTCTTCATCCAAGCCCGCAGAAGTCTTCACCCAGACAGCATCTTCTATCTTCATCTATCTGGCATGGAGTGGCTCCACCTTCAAGACATCCGGCACAGAGCATCCTCTTCTTCCGAAGACTCACGACGAATGAAGGTTCCTTTAAGTGACGTCATCCAAGATTGCGTCCCTTAGATCAGTCAATCAGAATTAAAGTTGAAAAAATCCTATTGGCTGATGCAATCAGCCAATAGGATTGAACTTCAATCCTATTGGCTGATCCAATCAGCCAATAGGATTGAGCTCGCATTGTATTGGCTGATTGGAACAGGGTTTTTTTTATTTTGGGGGGCTTTTTTATTTTCATAGGGTCCTTAGATTAGGTGTAATTAGTTTAAATCTTTGAGAATTTATTTTTTGTAACTTAGTGTTCATTTCTTTGTGTAACTTAGTGTTTGTTATTTTTTGTAACTAAGTTGTTAGTTTTTTGTAATTTTTTTTGTGTAGATTTAAATTATTTGAGTAGGGTTAGGTTTCTAAATATATAATATAGTTAATTTAATTTGTAGTTTAATGTAATTTTAGTATAACAGTTAGAGTAGATTAGTTATTAATTTAATATAGTTTAATGTAATTTTATTATAAAAGTTAGTGTAGATTAATTATTAATGTAATATAGTTTAATGTAATTTTAGTATAACAGTTAGTGTAGATTAATTATTAATGTAATATAGTTTAATGTAATTTTAAAAGTAAGTTTAAATTGATTATAAGATAGGCATGAGTTAATATTTAATATAAAGTTAGCCGGTTGTTAGGTTTAGGGGTTAATAACTTTATTTAGTTGCGGTGGGCTCCGGGAGCGGTGGGATAGGGGTTAATAACTTTATGTAGGTGGCAGCGGTGTGTCTGGAGCGGCAGATTAGGGGTTAATAAGTATAATGTAGGTGTCGGCGGTGTTGGGGCAGCAGATTAGGGGTTAATAAGTATAATGTAGGTGGCGGCGGTGTAGGGGGCAGCAGATTAGGGGTGTTTAGACTCTGTGGTATTTGTTAGGGTGTTAGGTGTAAACATAACTTTTATTCTCACATAGAAATCAATGGGATATCGGGCAGCAACGAACATAAATTTTCGCTGCTTTCAGACTCCAATTGATTCCTATGGCATCCGCGGCCTCCAGGGCGGAGGATTGAAAACCAGGTATGCTGGGCCAGAATAGTGGAGAGCGTACCTGTAGGGGGCGGCAGATTAGTGGTTAATAAGTATAATGTAGGTGGTGGCGTTGTAGGGGGCGGCAGATTAGGGGTGTTTAGACTTGGTGGTATTTGTTAGTGTGTTAGGTGTAAACATAACTTTTATTCTCAAATAGAAATCAATGGGATATCGGGCAGCAGTGAACATGAATTTTCGCTGCTTTCAGACTCCCATTAATTCCTATGGCATCCGCGGCCTCCAGGGCGGCGGATTGAAAACCAGGTGGATTGAAAACCAGGTACGCTGGGCCGGAATAGTGGAGAGCGTACCTGTTAGATTTTTGATAACTTGCAAAAGTAGTCAGATTATAGTGCCGAATTTGCATTCGGAACATCTGTAGTGACATAAGCATCTATCTGTGTCGGATCCATAATTCTACTTTTGCCGGTCTGTTGGTTTTGATAAATAAGGCGAATCAAGCTTGTCACAATTACGCTGCGGAATTCCAGCGTATTTGCGGTTGACGGCTTGATAAATAGGGGCCCTCATGTACCAAAGTCTCTCTCTTATATTTTTAATTCTTCTTCGTTACGTTATGGAGCTAATTCAAAGCTCGATTTATATTCCTATAGCTGGAGTTGGCTATGGTTAATAACTTGTAGAAGTCTGCCTGGAAATTCACCTTATTCTTGATGGCCTCTCCAAAAAACTGTTTTGGAAATAATCTGTAACATTTTCAGGGTTCAGAGGTTTTATACCTCATGTCTATGATATTTGAACCAAAAACCACTTTGTTACTGCAAGACATGAGGATGTAGATGGGCTGGGGAGTTAAAGGGAAATGATTATGGATCAGACAGAGCATGCAGTTTTGAGACGCATACCCAGATAGGCTCAGAAGAAGCAATGCCCTAATGGGAGCTAGCTGGTGATTGGTAGCCACACAAATATGTCTCTTGTCTTTGTCTCACCAAATTAGTTTAACTAGCTACCAGTAGTTAATTGCTGCTCTGAAGCTGATTGTAACTATGTGTAGGGAGGAAGTGCCAGTGCATCAATAAAAAAAATAACAAAAAAATAACACATTTTGAGCATTTTCTTTTTGCTCTTATTTGTCCCTTTTAATAGCTGAAGTGTCTTTGGGTATGATACAGTCCTGTCATTTACGGTTTATACTGATACATTAGAAGAAATGCACAAATGAATCACAGATGTTTACTATCCTGATATTCTAGCCTTTGATGTATTTAGTCACAATACACTGCCCTGTGGCTTTCAGTATATGAAGAAATATATAGTTTGGAAAAGATTATATTATATTGACTCTTGAGAGCACATCCTAATGAATTTATCTCCTGATCTGCTGTACAGAATCCTGATAATTTCAGTATATTACAGAAGCGGTTTATATAACAGCATACTAGATTTTAGCCCAGCGCCTTATCTCTCCTGCTCAATTTAGACATACAGTTATTAAACTGGGCTGAAGAGTATGTCCTTGTCATATTGTCTTGATTTATTTAATATTTGCAAGTCTATACGGTGTAGTCACCTACTGATATTATGATCTGAGAGGAGGGGGGTTTGCTTGTAGGTATTTGCCCCTCTTGCCCCCCGCCCTTCCTCTCTGGATGATCTATTCAAATCTGTTAGAAGTGCTATGTTTAAGTGACATTAAAAACTAAACAATGTTGGACAGAATGATGTAGTCAAAGCAAAGATTATCCTGATAATAATATAAAGATATATTTTTTTTAGATTATGGTCTCTGTTTCAGGCTGAAAAGGCTACTTTTTGATTTGGCTCGATCACAATATCGCATTTTCAATTCTTTCCCGTGTTTGCAAATCGGTTTTTGGATTCTTGATAAAAGCTCTATTTCTCCTATGGGGCTGAAAAGTTCTCAGCAATTACAATCCATTTTTTCAAGCCAGTTTTTTTTTTCTTTTTCAAATTCGACACCTCTATGCATTTGATGAATCTTCCAAAGAGCATTTTGGACATTTTTACACTATTTCCCAGCTATCTGGAAACAGTGTACTATCTTGTCATGTTCAGAACATTCTGAAATGGTGACAGGAGACATTCTAGAGGTTTGGCTGTGAGTTGACATTTCCACCTCTTATGCAATAGCCGTGTGGGAAATCCAGCTTGGCGCCGCATGGAGACATGCCTTCATGCACTTGTTCATGAGAGTGCCTTACAAAATGGCTGCGCCTATATTAATAAACTGGCAAACTGGAGCAAGCATTTGTGACTGTGAGTTCAGTAATGTAGGCTCGCTGATACAAGCCTATTTACCACAAGTTAACATGTTGTTCTTAAAGGACCTGGTGTTTAGACTAGATTTTTCTTACTTCATAATTGGTTTTCTTCACAGTATTAGAACAATGTTCATTACTGATAAGTATATAGTCTTAGGAGTAGGTGAAGAAAAGATTATGTAAGTCTGAAGTGCTCCTCCCTTTCTCCAATAATTCACCCTTAAAATTGCCCATTGTAATGATGACTCCTCCCCTTCAAAGCAGTCCCACCCACAAGTTTCCCACACACAGAACAGTCCAGGGGAAACATCCAGGAAATGTTGGGAAAATCTGTTGACGCTCTACAAATAACTGATATTATTAATAATAATAATATAATGCAAAATCTAGTTAAAAACAAATTAGAACTGCAGGCTTTTCAAGAGGATTTTTTAGAGAACTTCATGCATGCAAAATATACACAACTGAATGAGAAGTACAGTTTAACTAATGTATTTAATATGGATGATGGCTGCCTAGCATGAATGAATGCAGGTTTTTTTCGTTTAACTATGTCCAATAAATAATTTCATATAAATTTCAGTAACACAGAAAGTAACATAGATTTTGTTGCTTTATTTTGAATTATTTTTATATATATACAGTATATATATATATATATATATATATATATATATATATATACAGTATATATATATATATATATATATATATATATATATATATATATATACACACACACACAGCATGTCAAATTTAAATTAAACACATACACACACATAAGCATAAACACACTGTTTCGTTGTCCTTTTACGAGATTTCTAAATACTGTCTTGCGCTAATATATATATTTTATTTTCAGAGTAACATAGCATTTAGTTAAACATATGCATATATTAGAGAAACATAAAATTATGCATTAGTAATTAGTTATTTAGACTCTATTTGTTAGAATTTGTGAATCAATAAAAACATTTTCTCATTATTTTTGGTGTTTTCTGGACAAAGATGTTTCATATTATGGAAGCAGCGTTAGACAAATAGCTGTGTCTGATTGTAATCAGTGCAGCTTTATGCGGCTGCATGTTCATTTTCAGGGAGAGTCTACAGCATAAATTGCTGCAAAAAAAAAAAATAGAAATCATTTCTCCTCAGTTCAACCCAAGGAACAACATGTTACTCTTAGCCTGATCAGTACCCTTAATAGCTGCGTATAAATGTATGCTGCCATCCTATGTTTTTTTGAAGGAATGCTTCTTTTTAGCTGTCAGTGATACTTGACAAGGCTAATAGCACAGATGTTCTTTGTTGTAGATTTGTGCGTGCTGTGCGGATACATTGAAGCAGATTTAATGGGCTAGATTCATAGACGACCATGATCTTGCCAATGGACCTTGTAAATGCGGCATCATGTTGGAAATTCATTAAGCATAGTGTTACCTTTCTTTTCCAGTGTTTCATTAGTGGGCGTACCTGACATTTATATCAGTAGTTGTTTGAATTGCAAAATACTTGAAATCTTGTGCTCAAACTAGAACCGCTAGCAACCTGAATAAAACACTGATTACAACAGCAACACTTCGGAAACACACCTGTATTTACTGTCTGTGTAGATGTTTGTAACTGTAACATATTAATGTCTGTTTTGTTGTGGTACAATAGTCTCCCTGAATAGATAGAAAGGTGTCTCCAGAGGCAGTCTGTGGACATTCTGTTGGCATTCCGTTTTCACCTATACTTCAGCCAAGCATGTGGAATCCCTTTGTGCAGTGGCATCTCCAGGATTTTCTTATGAGGGACACTTGCCGGAGGCCCACTGATGTTTTTTTTTTTGAGGGGTGCAGCCACGACAGAATGGGGTCAAGAAGTCCATGGGTTGAATTGGGTTTTCCGTAACATAGTAGATGAGGTTGAAAAAAGACAGAAGTCCATTGAGTTCAACCTATACAAATTAAAATTTTACAATAAAACTTCCAGTTGATCTTAAATGAATCCCATTTAAAAAGGTGACCCAATTAACACAAGCAATCAAATCCCTGGATTCTGCTTTTTGGGGCCGATTTATTAAGAGTTGGACAGACATGATCCGCTGTAGCAATCGTCCTCCCGATATCGCTGAATGCATTCGCTGTCGGCATTTAACATTGCACAAGCAGTTCTGGTGAACTGCTTGTGCAATGCCGCCCCCTGCAGATTTGCGGCTAATCGGCCACTAGCAGGGGGTGTCAATCAACCTGATCGTATGGGATCGGGCTGATTGCTGATTGCTGTGGGATCGGGCTGATTGCTGAGGTGGCGTACGAGTTAAGGAGCAGCGGTCTTAAGACCGCTGCTTCTTAACTCCTGTTTCTGGCAAGCCTAAAGGCTTGCACGGAAACAGATGTATCTGGCCCCATTCGGGCCATGATAAATCGGACCCTAGTATGTAGTAGAAATGTATCTAAACCATTTTTAAATGTATCTAAGGTATTGGCATTTACTACCTCCTTAGGTAATGAGTTCCACAATTTGATTGCTCTTACAGTGAAGAAATGTTTACGTTGCTGGAGATTAAATCTCCTTTCCTCCATCCTCTTGTCACAAACTATTTTCTTTGAATAAACAGAGCTTTCACCATTTCTGTATATGGGCCATGAATATATTTACTTAAAGTAATCATGTCACCTCTCAAGCACCTTTTTTCTAGAGAAAACAGACCGAATTTGATCAATTTGACTAACTCATAGCTTAAATTCTTTATTCACTTTATTAGTTTTCTGGCCCTTTTCTAAACTTTTTCTAAGTCTGCAATGTCTTTTTTCAAGATTGGCCCCCAGAACTGCACTCCAAACTCAAAGTAAGGTCTTACCAGGGACTTATATAGTGACAGAATTGTGCCTCTTTAAATACATGCTAGAATCTTATTAGCCTTAGAAGCCGCTTCTCTGCATTGTCCACCCATCTTTAGCTTGTTATCTATTAGTACTCACACATCCCTTTCCTCCTTTGTTTTGCTAAAACTAGTCCCATTTAAATAATGTAGAACCTTGCATTTTCCAGTATTAAATCTCATTTTCTATTCACCTGCCCATCCTTCTAATTTTTGTAGATCCCTTGTTAAGCAATTTCATCCTGCACTGACCTAATGAACTTACACAATTTGGTGTCATCTGCAAAAAGAGAGATGTTGCTATTTAATCCTTGCTCCAAGTCTTTAATAAAAATATTAATAAGAACAGAGCCCAGTACTGATCCCTGGTGGACTCCACTGATTACCTTGGTCCAATTTGAGCATGAACCGTTTACTATTATTCGTTGTTCCCTATCTTTTATCCAGTTATTTATCCATGAACTAATATTTTCAACTATTTCCAGTCCCTTCATTTTTTACATTAATCTCTCAAGTGGCACTGTGTCAAACACCTTTGTATAATCAAAGTATATCACATCAACTGATTCCCCTTTATCTATATGTTTACTTACTTCCTTGTAGAATCAAATTATATTAGTTTGACATGATCTATTTCTCAAAAAAAAACATGCTAATTTGAACTCATAATCTTGTTTAGACGAATATACTCATGGGTTAGGAGCTGTGGGCATCCTTTGTAAAGTGGTGGTGGGCAAATGACCAATCATGGGGGCACATGGAGGAGGCAACCATTATTCTAGGAAGGCTAGTGACCCCCTGGCAAGACCAATGTCCTTTTGAAGTATCTTGTTTTTTTTTTTTCACAATTTTATTTAATTTGTTTGTAAAGTTTTGTATCAGTTTTTATGATACCTTTATCCTTTACAGTAAAGGTTGTTCTATGCACAGAGAAGTGAACAGTTACAAGACAGATGTGGCTCCATTGATTATAATGGAGCTGAATTTACAGCTAACGTCTGTGACAAGGAGAAGGTACAAATGTATCCTTAATTTTGGGGTTGCGTTATTGCAGTTAGTTTTTTCCCTAAAGGTTTTAATGAATCTAGGCCAATGTCTCACATGTGAAGTGTTCTGCATCTATAAATGGTACAAAACACAGAAACAGATATAAAACATATTTTATGTAAACTGTTCTGCCACATTGTATAATATCCAAGACAGTTGACATATTGTGTCAAAGTTAGCATCTCTTGTTTACCAGAAACATACCTAATCTGTAGGTTCAGCAGTGGCAGTTCTACTATGCGCCCCTATTAATTTCTGAAGCACCCCCAACTCCAAACCCCAAAGGTACCATCTGCCCTGAATTTAAAAGGTAGTCTGGTTTTTACATTTGCAGACAACCATAAAGAACATGGAGAGGGATAAAGGGATAAAGTATGTAGAAAGAGAGTTTAAAACAATAAAGACATAAATATATAGCAGGAGATGGGATTATGGACAAGTATAAATGAGTGACCTTTATTGATTAAGCAATCACGGTGTTGTATATTGTAGATCACTGTTCTGAAGTATGCAGGGTATACTCCAGCCTCTCTGAATGGTTTGTAGAAACTAAGGGCCTGATTTTCTAAAGCTCTCCACTCTGGCAAGATTCCCTTAAAACATCTATTTGTTCTTTTACAGAGTCTGCCCACTCTTCTCTACTCTAACATTCTTCCAAACGTTTCCCAGAGGCTTTTCTGGGATAGGGAGCAGAAGGGAACTTGGGGCATTGGCCCGCTAGTGTTTTGTGGATGGAGCCATGACAGAAAAGAGCAGGCCATGAAGGTGTGTCCTTGGTGGAATTGGGAAGAGTTGGAGCTTGTTATTGGTGGAACCGGGCTGCCCCTGGAAAGCGGGACATTCCTGTACAATATGAAGAGACATATCCATTACAGAATAGTGCTCAATAAAATTAGCTTAAGTTTTATTCTTATTCTTATTTAAGTATTCATGAAAAATCATATTGAATGTATCCAGTAAATATCATATTTAATGTACAATGCAATTTCAATATACAATGTTAAAGGGACATTAAACACTAAATACATTTCATGTACCTCTTATTATGGGTGCTGCCATTTTGGAACCTAGATTACACAGGAGATAACTGAAGGAGAGTTGTAAAGCAGTGAAAGTTAGATGGTGGCACCCATGACTAGAGGGAGTTTGGAATTACCTCAAAACTATGCTTATAAAATGTATTCAGTTTTAATGTCCCTTTAAAATTGTATAAATTTCAAAGCACACTTTATATTTCTACTGTACAATTAAAAATAATGGTTAAACTGAAGTACTCTTGCGCGATTCTGAAGTTCTCTTATAGGTTTCTAAGTATTCCCTAAACTTGTCACTACTGCAGGTCTCACTGTTTAATCTCACAAAATGTAAGCTGGCAACTTTGTCTCAAAATACTTATTGCACAGCTAGAAAACTACATGCACACAAAACTAGAAGCAAATGCAAGGTAAAGTACACTGAAAATAGCTCAATGCTTACAAAAATAAAGTAATTAGTGCTACCCTTGCTAGATTCTCTATTTGAGAGAGAGCTTCATTGCATTCTATAGGAGGTAGTGCACTCGCTTTAACTTTTGTCTTCTGCCCATGGGTGTCCACAGAGGGACAAGGGGGAAATCTGCACCCCCAGGATTTTCTTCCCCATCTGGACTACAAACTGTAGAGAGAAAAAAAGACAATTAAATGTACGTTTTTTTTCTTTTTTTAATTCCCATAAATGTAGAAGAAGTGCAGAGTATATATATATATATATATATATATATATATATATATATATATATAGTAGAAGCAGCATGTGAAAAGGATCCGGTGTATATCCCAACAGCTTCACAGCAGCACAAAAAGCCAGCACCAGAGTATAAATCAATCACCATTTATTTGAATAGGTACATAACGTTTCGGCCCCAGCAAGGAGGCCTTGGTCACATGAATACAAGTCACCCCAGACAAGCATCTCATTGTAAATATATATATATATATATATATATATATGTGTGTGTGTGTCTGTGTGTGTATGTATGTGTGTGTGTGTGTGTCGTCTGGGCATATTTCACTTTATTGCCCGCCCCCTGGAAAAACTTCTGCAGACGCTCATGTTTCCATTTTTTTAAAGAACTGAGTGAGATCTTCCCATGTTCGGGTCAATGTGATATTTCACTGTGACACATTTTAGAGAACCAGGCCCTAAGTCTTCAGAGTTACAAGGGAAATAAATAGTAAAGTTATTGGGTATTTTCATTTTGAGTTTAAATGGGAAAAGACTTGACAACAGTGTCTACATAATGTCAGAATACTTTGCTGGTCTCTCTAACAATTAATTGTTTGATAGAGCGAAGTCCTGCAGTGTTTTTAGCAAGTAATTGGCCAATTAAAATATGAACTCATGTCCTGCGTACTGAAGTGATTTGCTACTGAGCACCAATAGTGATTAGCTTAATGGAGCAATAAATGACTGCTTCTCTGGCAGTATAATTGGCCATCAAAGAGCAGCCTGCCCGAGGAGTTCCTCTCCTGGAAGAAATTTAGGCTCCCGTCAAGGAGACTCCGTGTATTATCTAACGTGGTTGTCTGCATGGGGTCAGGTATTGTAATTTAAATGACATACTTTTATACAGGTGCCTCTTTTAGGATTAAGGTTTTCGTGTTGCAAGCTTTGACAGGTACAAAAAATGAGCGAGTAACTTTCTGAACCCAACAGTATAAACCTCCACAACAGATGCCTAAATACTCTATAATGTAACTTCTTCATCGAGTATAATGGAGTTTGATTTACATTAGTAGTTTTGTACATTGCTCTAAAAGTTTATAATTGTTAAAAAGATCAATATTTTTTTGTGATTGTGATGTGAACAGGAAACTTTTACAGTACGTCCTAACCTGCTTTAATTCAGCAACTTACAAGAGCTCCACTGTGTGTGATTATATCATTGTGTACCAGAGGGATGGAGTACATGCATGCTGCTTTAGATAATGATTGACAGTTGAAGGGGCACAATGTATTTCTGCAGTCATGCAATACTTTAAAGGGATACAGTCTGTTTCATTGTTGTAATTAAAAAAAAACACTAAGCAGTGGATTATACTTAATAGAAATCATTGCAATATGTATTAGTCATTATTTTAAAATAATTTTACCTTTTTGGTAACTTTATTTGTGCAGTGTCCATTACTTCCTGTCACAGCCAAAAAAGGTGGCTGTTGTCCCTACAGGAAGGCTTATCTGGCTTGATGTCATAAAATTTCCAGAGTAACATGAGCTGGTTTACTAGTCAGAGAGCGCTAGAGAAGACCGGGAATCCGTTTCTTGCCCATGTTTAGAAGAGGCAGAATGCAACTTAAGTTATCAACATGTCTGCTCACTTATCTAGCTTTAGACAGTGGTTACACTGACAATTTCTAAGTGATTATTTTGAAAGAAAACAAATAAGTTGTTTGCTGTTTTTAACACAATCTCTATCTTTTTATGTTTACTATGTTTTAAAATATATATTTTTTTACTAAAGGAGCACTGTTTAACATAATAGGTGGGTTTAAAATCTTGTTGAATGCATTAACGATTTGCTTGCTGCAATAGTTTTTAAAGCAAAACTCCATCCACCAATTGCTTTATTTATAGGAGCCCGTCTGGACTTGTTAGTGGAGTAAACAAGGCTTGACACGGTCATTATGTTAGCAAATAATCCATTGTTTTCGAGTTTGTTACCTTATTACCTCGGCTGAAGCCAGTTAGGAACAGATATGTAGCAGGGTTAGGGCAGCAACCTTTGCAGCGTGCACCTACAGTTTTGAACCACAAACGTAAATGACAGGAAAAGGAGACAAAATAAATAAATAATAATATATTATATATATTTTTACCACACACAATTAAACATTTTATATTACAAACTGCCACTGTATCTCTGGCCATCTAATCACTGCCTAATCATATGCTTCCAACCATGTGCAGTGTGACAAAAGGAGACAGACAGACAGACAAATAGATAGATAAATAGACAGACAAATAGAATAGACAGACAGAAATACAGACAGACAGACAGAGATAAATAGATAGATAGACATATAGATAGACAGAAATACAGACAGACAGACACATAGATAGATAGACATATATACATACATATGGATAAATGAACAGAAATACAGACAGACAAATAGATAGACAGACAGAAATACAGACAGACATATAGATAGACAGACAGAAATACAGACAGACATATAAATAGATAGATAGATAGATAGATAGATAGATAGATAGATAGATAGATAGATAGACAGACAGACATGTAGATAGATAGAGACATGTAGATAGATAGACATAAATACAGACAGACAGATAGACAGAAATACAGACAGATATATAGACAGAAATACAGACAGACAGATATATAGACAGACATACAGAAAGACAGACATATAAATAGATAGACAGAAATACAGACAGATAGATGGATAGATAGACAGACATGTAGATAGACAGAGACATGTAGATATATAGAAATACAGACAGACAGATAGATAGACAGACATACATACATACAGACAGACATATAAATAGATAGACAGAAATACAGACAGATAGATGGATAGATAGATAGATAGATAGATAGATAGATAGATAGACAGACAGAAAGACATATAGATAGATAGATTAGATAGATTATAGAAGATTGATAGATGATTGATAGATGATTGATAGATAGATAGATAGATAGATAGATAGATAGATTGTAGATGATTGATAGATAGATAGATAGATAGATAGATAGATAGACAGAAAGACATATAGATAGATAGATTAGATAGATTATAGAAGATTGATAGATGATTGATAGATAGATAGATAGATAGATAGATAGACATATTCACCTGTATATATCTGTAAAGGACTTCTAAAGAATGGGTTAAGGAAGCTTTTAAAATAAATTATGTCTCTTTCACATAAGGCTCTTTCCTTACCCAGATTACTGTTATTATCATTATCATAATGATAAGGATGTCTCTAAGCAGAGCAGCTACATTGAGGCCTGTGTCATTATACTCCCCCATTCCCCAACGCCTCTCATATAACATTAGCCTGACTCTAGCTGTGCTATATTATACCAGTAGATCTGAGATCACTGGATGCACCAAACTCATTCTCTTTGTATTCTAACAGATTCAGTACCTACTGATATCATTCAAATCATTTTAACATCACACAGCAATAAACAAACACGTACTGGTATAACTGTGCAATATATATTCATGTACTGGTATAACTGTACAAAAAACAAACTATACTGTATATCTGTACAATAAATAAACATGTACTGGTATAACTGTACAATAAACAAACTATACTGTATTTCTGTACAATAAACAAACTATACTATATTTCTGTACAATAAACAAACATGTACTGGTATAACTGTACAATAAATATGTATATACCAGTATATCAGTACAATAAACAAACTATACTGTATATCTGTACAATAAATAAACATGTACTGGTACAATAAATATGTATATACCAGTATATCAGTACAATAAACAAACTATACTGTATATCTGTACAATAATTAAACTCAGGGTGTAACATGGCTTTTTTTATTTTCATAGCATTTCCAAAGTAATGTAAATTGAAGAAAGGGAGAGAAGGAGCAGAGAAAAGGAAGGGAGGGATAGATGGGAGTGGTGGAGAGGAGGGAAAGGAGGGAGAGATGGCAGATGAGAGAGAGAAGGGAAGGAAGGGAAATGAGGGAGAGAAAGAAAGGAGAGGAGGGAGAGATGGGAGTGGTGGAGAGATCAGAGAGAAGGGAGGGTGAGAAGAAAGGGAGGGATAGAAGGAAGGGAGGGAAGGAGGTAGAGAAGGGAGGAAGGTGATAGAAGGGCGGGAGAGAAGGGAGATAATGGAATGAGAGGCAGGAGAGAAGAGAAGACGAGGAGGGAGGGAATGAAAGGAGAGGAAGGAGAGAAGGGAGAGAAAGGAAGGAGAGGAGGGAGAGATGGGAGTGGTGGAGGGATTGGAGAGAAGGGAGGGCGAGAAGGAAGGGAGGGTGAGAAGGAAGGGAGGGAGAGAAGGAAGGGAGGGAGAGAAGGAAGGGAGGGAAGGAGGTAGAGAAGAGAGGGAGGGGCAGAAGGGAGGGAGGGAAAGAAGGGCGGGAGAGAAGGGAGAGAATGGAAGGAGAGGAGGGAGAGAAGAGAAAGCGAGGATGGAGGGAATGGAAGGAGAGGAAGGAGAGAAGGGAAGGAGAGGAGGGAGAGAATGAAAAGAAAGTAAATTGCAGAATTCATAAAAAATTGGCTCATCTGCAAGTCGCATGGTGGACCGAGGTGTAGGTGAGAAATCCCAACCACTCCTCTACAACAGCCAGCACCTGCGGACACCTTTCAATCATCCATCATAACAAAACAGACATTCAGATATTTTACAATCAAAAACATTTACAGACTTTTTTTTAAGTGTTTCCTAAATTAGACAAATAGGTGAAACAAATAGGTTATAACACAATCTCGCCAATACAATTAGGCATCTCTGCAACATCATGAGAGTGTTTGAATCTAGCCCATTGATTCTGTCTTTGCTATAGATACAGCCTGGGCATCCTGCCAAACCAGGAGCAAGATACATTGATCTCCATTCCAGGCCATATGAGATCTTTTAAAAAGTGCCTTTTATGGATTTTTAAAGGGTTTTTGAAGCTATTGCTATCTATTAGAAAACCCAAAGATAACTCACTTATAAGCTTTTCAAATGTTTTTGTATTACAAGCTGAAAGTAAAAAGTTAGCGTGAGAGCACAACCCGATGTGTGCTAACTTCTGGACTGTCATATATCGTGAACACGTTAACTTCTTCTCCCCATAGACAGCTGTATATATATTTATTATATATATATATATATATATATATATATATATATATATAAACATACATAATAGCCCTTTCCAGTCAAACGCCTTGTCATATACCATATACCTTGTAACCCTTATAAAAAAATAATAATATTTATATAAATCATTTTTATCAGATAATTTATATATCTGTACAATAAAACATTATGTTGTGTTTGGCTTAATTAGTTTTTTTTAAACTTCCTGCTAGGTCTTCACTTGTGCTAACCTGACGAGTGCAAATTTTGTTTGGCTCGAGCGCACCCGTTTACTTTCAGTTTATAATACGCCCCACAAGTTAGTGAGGTTGCGATATTGCTTTAGGGCACCACTTATAATCTAGCCCAGAATTTTTTGGAGGACATTTCTAGTTTTTTGATTTTTAAAGTTTGGTTCATGCTTATTTCTCATGTTAATAATCATTTTTGTTTGTTTTTTTGTTAATAAAAAATAAAAAAATTATGAAGGAGGGGCATAACCTTCAAGTCGCAAAGAAAGGATTTGAAATTATTTTCAATTATATAACTAGAGCAGGTCTCAAAAACATTGTTCAGAATCTAGGAGCCAGACCATTAATTTAAGAGCCAGACATTTTTTAAAATCTCTATAATATGATAAAACATAATACAAAACAAGAAATATATATATGCACACCATTTTTTAATGAGTATCATGAAGCAAAAGTTAGTGAATAATGGAGCTCTGCTGAATGACTTCAGCAAGAGGTTCAATGACCAAGACAAACAAGACAAAGACAAAACGATGACCAAGACAAAGACAAAATGATGAGCAAGACAAAAACAAAACAATGACCAAGATGAACAAGACAAAGACAAAACAATGACTAAGACAAACAAGACAAAGACAAAACAATGACCAAGACAAAGACAAAATGATGACCAAGACGAACAAGACAAAGACAAAACGATGACCAAGACAAACAAGACAAAGACAAAACGATGACCAAGACAAAGACAAAATGATGATCAAGACAAGCAAGAGGTGAGACAGCGGAAATACTTCTATGTATCATTATGGATATGAAACAGCTGAGAGCAAATCTCCATACCTCACTCTTTTGCCAAAAGAGCGGAGAAATGGTTATTTGTAATGGAGATGACCTTGATACAAGAAGAGACAAACATAAAAAGCAAACATAACCTTGGGATGAATGAAGAGTTGCCATGGAAATTAAGTAAGACAAGAACACAGAGAAAGAATAGAGATTTGGAGTTCTTTAGAAAATGAGAAAAAAAGACATCAGTAATTGGAACAAATGGACACTATGCATGGACGCATATTTTAAAATATTTGTTAAAAATAACAACTATTGGTCACATTTACATTTGACATTTGATTCTGAAATACATCAGTGTAAGTCTATGGGAATCTGTATTTCAATTAAATATTGAAATGTTAATTTTCAGTATCTGATCCTTGTTTTCAGTATTCAAATATGAAAATGGCAAAATTTGATAATCCCTATGATGGCACATTGAACTGGAGTAGGAAGACTATCATGAGAAAGAGACAGGATACAACTATAGACAGTTATCATGAAATCATTTTGATTTTGAGACCGTATAGAAACTAATTATCTCCACATGTGCTCACTAGACCCATTACTTTGCCTAAAGATAACAATCACTACAGTTTCATCTGGTCAGCTATCACTTAACGGCCGTCAGCTTTGCCCCCTGTTTTCAGAAACTAATTATTGCTACCCATAGCTGGACCCCCCTATTTTTAGAAACAAATTACTGCTACCCGTAGCTGGACCCGTCTTTTCAGAAACAAATTACACCTACCTGTAGCTGGACCCCCCTGTTCTCAGAAACTAATTACTGCTACCCTTAGCTGGACCCCCCTATTTTCAAAAACAAATTACTCCTACCCATGGCTGGACCCCTCTGTATCAGAAACTACTGCTACCCGTAGCTGGACCCCCTATTTTCAAAAACAAATTACTCCTACCCATGGCTGGACCCCCCTTTTTTCAGAAACAAATTACACCTACCTGTAGCTTGACCCCCCTGTTCTCAGAAACTAATTACTGCTACCTTTAGCTGGACCCCCTATTTTGAAAACAAATTACTCCCACCCATGGCTGGACCCCTCTGTTTTCAGAAACTAATTACTGCTACCCTCAGCAGGACCTGAATTTCTCTGTCATAATAACCTTAAGGCTCTCACTTGAACACATTACTGGTAATCACATGGACCTCATTTTCTACTGCCAAGGAACCTTTCCCAAGAGATATGTTAGCCATGAGGCAGATCTGCCATACCAGTCTACAACCAAAAGTGAGCACAGATAGCCCACCCAGACTGGCGTCTTTTTCAGCCCATTTAGCCTGTCAAAAAAGAATACTACAGAATACCTGTCTGATCACACAGAGGGCAATCCAGCCCAGGGCCGGACTGGGACCAAAAAAAGGCCCGGGCATTTTAGGGCAAAGGGACCCACTCACCCACCCCCCACCACCACCACTTCCTTCACCATTTCTTATTTAACCGTATACCAAACATGGCAAGTATAATACTTGTTTAAGTGACAAAAACATTTAACATTTCCAACACCCTACAGTAAAATATAAAAAAAAACACACAACAAAACCAAAATAAAGTGCTAGTCTTTCATGAAAAACAAGAGCATTCTTAAAAGATTCCATCTGAATCAGCCAAACTTTAATATGCAGTATATATTTAGGAGTATGAAAGTCAAAAGTAACATTTCACGATTCAGATAGAGCATGTCCTTTCAAGACACTTTTTAAACTCACTTCTATTATCAAGTTTACTTTGTTCTTTTGGTATCCTTTGTTAAAAAACATATGTACATATCCTCAGCAGCAATGCATTACTGGGTGCTAGTTGGTGATTGGTGGTTACACACACGTGTAGATGTACTTATCATTAGCTCACTGGATGTGTTGAGCTAGCTCCAAGGAGTGCAAAGCCAGGCGATGCTTCTGCACTGCGTGACACGGCACATGAAATGTCCCGCCTGGCCTATGGCTGCAGCTCACTGACGGCCTCATATGACCCGTGTCATGTGTGTACAAATCTGCAGGTGGGGTAAGCCATACTTAGTCCTACTCCCCCATGAATGCACAGGTATTATTGTACAGTCGCACAGGCACTGCACCGCTGTATGCTTCAGCTTGACCAGCACATTATACTCTAGCAGAATATCATTGGTTAAAGGGAAACATTTGTTACAGCATATTATTGTTACACAAATGCTTATTTGCCACTACTATGTGTGCTGTTCCTCCAGGGTACAGCTGGGGATTGCCAAATACATCGATTTGGCACTCTTGATTGGCTCTTCTCTTGCTCAAAAGCAGAAATACACTGCTCCTGGGATTGCCCCTTTTAGCTATAAATATACTTCTAAGCACAATATCAATGACATTTCTTCTGCTATAACATTGTTGAATGAATTAATAAGAGCAATTTATTATTTCATTAGACTGCCACTTTAAGATTAGCGCTATTCAACCCCACCCCAGGGATAATAAAAGCTCCAACTTATTTATATAAACACTAATATAACACTATAATAATATAACTGTGCTCGTACATGATCTTGCGAGCAGTAGGCTTTGCTTTCATATACATTTTAGATTCCTATAAGCATTTGTAAACTTGTATATTTCCCATTTTTCTTTACACCAAACCACAAAGCAGTTATTAAACAGATGGGTTTATTTACCATGAGTTTGCATGAAACACAGAAGATCGCGCCAGATGCATACAACAAACTGCACATGAAATGTCCCGGCTGGTCTATGGCTGCACGCTGCAGCATCATGTGACCCGTGTCGTGTGTGTACAAATCTGCAGGGGGTATAAGCAGTGGCGGTCCTAATGAACAGAGGGCCCTGGTGCAAACAAAATGTTTGGGCCACAACATAAAAGCATATCACCAGTTTTGGGATGTATAATAAGGGCTAGATAACAGTTGCGCGTGATAAATAATCAGCCGCCATTACAAGTGGCTGGTTATTGCTACTGCAAGCTTGCGGTAGCAATTAGAGCTCAGAAAATTAACCTGAGATCAGATCTCTGGTTAATTTTCTAAAAGTGCCCCAAATACCCTCAAAATAGAGGGTATTATAGGTTGTTTTTTTTAGCTTTTTTTAAAAAAAATAATAAAAAACAACTGCACTAGGCAGTTTTAAGGGGTTAAAGTTGGTGATGTGGGGTGATAGAAAAACAAACGGCACCCGGGCCGTGAGTACACCAGTGTGGAAGGAGTGCTGGGCTACTGGCTATGTACTATATATATATATATATATAAAGTTTAGAGGGCTCGAAATCATAAGAATGGAGAGCTTTACCATAGACAACTCCAGTGCGCTATATATATATATATATATATATATATATATATATATACGTACATACATATACACACATATAGTTATATGAACATAATTTATGTATATGTTTGTGTATATATATATATATATACACACACACAGTCGTATGCAAAAGTTTAGGCACCCCTGACAATTTCCATGATTTTCATTTATAAATAATTGAGTGTTTGGATCAGCAATTTCATTTTGATCTAGCAAATACCTGAAGGACACCGTAATATTTCAGTAGTGAAATGAGGTTTATTGGATTAAAAGAAAATGTGCAATATGCATCCAAACAAAATTAGACAGGTGCATAAATTTAGGGACCCCAACAGAAATATTGCATCAATATTTAGTAGAGCCTCCTTTAGCAGAAATAACAGCCTCTAGGGGGTCGATCCGATATAGATCGTAGTTTGCGGCGCAAGCGAGGGAACCCGCGTCGCCCGCAGTTTCAGCTCGCAACTCGAGCTATCCCATATACTGCGCCGTCAGATGCTAAAGTGCCGTAAGTCAGATAAACCAGCGATGTCCAGAAATCTGCGCAAGTACAAATTTCTGGCGTCGCCAGTGACTTGCGGCACGTTAGAAACTGCCGGCGCCTACAAAACCTAACTAAAGTCTAAATCACCCGCCCTGTCTAACACGCCTCCCTAACTTAGTCCGACACGTCTAACACGCCTCCCTAACATAGCCCGACACGTCTAACCCTCTATCCGCTATCCCCCCTCACTATCCTAACAATAACAATGTATTAACCCCTAAACCGCCGCCAGCTATATTAAATCTATAACCCCCTAAAGTGAGCCCCTAACACCGCCGCCATCTACCTTACCTACCCCCTAAAGTGAGCCCCTACCCCGCCGCTATCTATTTTAAAATTATTAACCCCTAATCTAATCCCCCTACACCGCCGCCAGCTATATTAACTATATTAACCCTAATTATATTAGGATTAATATAGTTAATATCGTTATTATATTATATATATTAACTATATTAACCCTAATTATATTAGGGTTAATATAGTTAATATCGTTATTATATTATATATATATATATATATATATATATATATAAAGTATAATAACCCTATCTAACTCTAACATCCCTAACTAAACTCTTATTAAAATAAATCTAATATTAATATTATTAATTAAAATATTCCTATTTAAATCTAAATACTTACCTATAAAATAAACCCTAAGATAGCTACAATATAATTAATAATTACATTATAGCTATGTTAGGGTTTATATTATTTTACAGGTAAATTGTTAATTATTTTAACTAGTTATAATAGCTATTAAATAGTTATTACCTATTTAATAGCTACCTAGTTAAAATAATTACCCAATTACCTGTAAAATAAATCCTAACCTAAGTTACAAATACACCTACACTATCAATAAATTAAATAAACTACAAATATCTATCTAAAAATACAATTAAATAAACTAAACTAAATTACAAAAAAAAACCCCCACTAAATTACAAAAAATAAAAAAAAATTACAAGATTTTTAAGCTAATTACACCTATTCTAAGCCCCCTAATAAAATAATAAACCCCCAAAATAAAAAAAATTCCCTACCCTATTCTAAATTATATAAAGTTCAAAGCTCTTTTACCTTACCAGCCCTTAAAAGGGCCTTTTGTGGGGGCATGCCCCAAAGAAAACTGCTCTTTTGCCTGCAAAAAAACCCACAATACCACCCCCCAACATTACAACCCACCACCCACATACCCCTAATCTAACCCAAACCCCCCTTAAATAAACCTAACACTACCCCCCCTGAAGATCTCCCTACCTTGTATTCACCCCGCCGGGCAGAACTCCTCATCCGATCCGGGCGATGTCTTCCAGCAAGCGGCAGTGAAGTCTTCTTCCATCCGGGCGATGTCTTGAAGCAAGCGGCAGAGAGTCTTCTTCCATCGGCGATGTCTTCAAGCAAATCGGCATCTTCAATCTTCTTTCTTCGCTCCTCCGCCGCGGAGCATCCATCCGGCACGACGACTTCCCAACGAATGAGGTTCCTTTAAATGATGTCATCCAAGATGGCGTCCATCTAATTCCGATTGGCTGATAGGATTCTATCAGCCAATCGGAATTAAGGTAGAAAAATCTGATTGGCTGATTGAATCAGCCAATCAGATTCAAGTTCAATCTGATTGGCTGATTGGTTAGGGTTAATATAGTTAATATATAATGTAATAACTATATTAACTATAATATACTTAGGGTTAATATAGATAATATAGCTGGCGGCGGGGTAGGTAGATTAAATTAGGGGTTAATAATTTTAATATAGATGGCGGCGGTGTAAGGGGTTCACATTAGGGGATAGATCAGTTAGATGGTGGCGGTTTTAGGGGCTCACAGTAGGGGGTTAGTTTATGTAGATGGCGACGGTTTAGGGGTTAAATACTTTATTATGGATTGCGGTGGGGAATCGCGGTTGACAGGGAGATAGACATTGCGCATGCGTTAGGTGTTAGGTTTTATTTAGCAGATCGCGGTTGACAGGGAGATAGACATTGCGCATGCGTTAGGTGTTAGGTTTTATTTAGCAGATCGCGGTTGACAGGGAGATAGACATTGCGCATGCGTTAGGTGTTAGGTTTATTTTAGCAGCCAGTTTAGGGAGTTACGGGGCTCCAATAGTCAGCGTAAGGCTTCTTACGGCTGCTTTTTGTGGCGAGGTGAAAATGAAGTAAGATTTCTCCATTTTCGCCACGTAAGTCCTTACGCTGTATATTGGATACCAAACTGCGCGGGTTTGGTATACCTTACCTGCCTATGGCCCAAAAAACTACGGGTGACGGCAGAAATATACGCGCGTAACTTCTAGGTTACGCCGTATATAGGATACCAAACCCGCGCAAATATTGGCGTCGCCAGCAAAAGCTGGATTATCGGATTATCGGATTGGCCCCTAGATGCTTCCTATAGCCTGTAATGAGTGTCTGGATTCTGGATGAAGGCATTTTGGACCATTCCTCCTTGCAAAACATCTCTAGCTCAGTTAGGCTTGATGGTTGCCGAACATGGACAGCCCGCTTCAAACCACCCCACAGATTGTCAATGATATTCAGGTCTGGGGACTGGGATGGTCATTCCAGAACATTGTACTTGTTCCTCTGCATAAATGCCAGAGTAGATTTTGATCAGTGTTTTGGGTCGTTGTCTTGTTGAAATATCTAGCCCCGGCATAACTTCAACTTTGTGACTGATTCCTCAACATTATTCTCAAGTATCTGCTGATATTGAGTGGAATCCATGCGACCCTCAACTTTAACAAGATTCCCAGTACCGGCACTGGCCACACAGCCCCACAGCATGATGGAACATCCACCAAATTTTTAATGTGGATAGCAAGTGTTTGTCTTGGAACGCTGTGTTCTTTTGCTGCCATGCATAACGCCCCTTGTTATGACCAAATAACTCAATCTTTGTTTCATCAGTCCACAGCACCTTCTTCCAAAATGAAGCTGGCTTGTCCACATGTGCGTTTGCATACCTCAAGTGACTCTGTTTGTGGCGTGTGTGCAGAAAAGGCTTCTTCCGCATCACTCTCCCATACAGCTTATCCTTGTGAAAAGTGCGCTGAATTGTTGAACGATGCACAGTAACACCATCTGCAGCAAGATGATGTTGTAGGTCTTTGGAGGTGGTCTGTGGGCTGTTTTTGACCGTTCTCACCATCCTTTGCCTTTGTCTCTCCAATATTTTACTTGGCCTGACACTTCTGGCCTTAATAAGAACTGTGCCTGTGGTCTTCCATTTCCTCACTATGTTCCTCACAGTGGACACTGACAGCTTAAATCTCTGCAATAGCTTTTTCTAGCCTTCCCCTAAACCATAATGTTGAACATTATGTTTTCAGGTCATTTGAGAGTTGTTTTGAGGCCCCCATGTTGCCACTCTTCAGAGGAGAGTCAAAGAGAACAACAACTTGCAATTGGCCACCTTAAATACCTTTTCTCATGATTGGATGCACCTGTCTATGAAGTTCAAGGCTTTATGGGCTCACCAAACCAATTGTGTGTTCCAATTAATCAGTGCTAGGTAGTTACAGGTATTCAAATCAACAAAATGACAAGGGTGCCCAAATGTATGCACATGTCTAATTTTGTTTTGATGTATATTGCACCTTTTTTGTTAATCCAATAAACTTAATTTCACTACTGAAATATTGCAGTGTCCTTCAGTTATCTGATAGATTAAAATGAAATTGCTGATCCAAACACCCAATTATTTATAAATGAAAATCATGGAAATTGTCAGGGGTGCCTAAACTTTTGCATACGACTGTAATAATAACTTTTCTAGAAGCATTTTTGCTAATAGAAGTATATTGCAAAAATGTTTCTATTTAAAAATTAATTGCAGCAATTTACATGTTAATTTTCGCCTTTCTATCCTTTTAATTAAGTATAGGCTAAGACAGTGAGCAGATATTATAATGACAATTCTTTGAATTTCGGATTCCCATGGATAGGTGATTCTTCGCACCACTAAACATTCATCGCTGACAAAAAGATGTAGAGTTTTTCTTATATTCGCGAGACCTGTACGTAAAGCAAGTGCATTTTACTTATGGTGTAACAAAAGGTTCTAACCAAGTACTGGAAACCGATTATTGTTGATGAGCATGTTGCAAACAATATTTCATTTTTACAACGTCTTACTATAAAATATATATTGTAATAGAAATTGAATAAAGACAATGATGTGTTTACTGTAACATACTATACATTTGTAGTAACTTACACAAGAGTTCAGCATTAAAGTGATGGTAAATCCAAGCGTTAAAGAGACATTAAACACAAATTGGAGACTACATGATTAGGAACCTTCATATATAATAATAATTGTGCAATGAAAACTGCAGTTTTATTTTGTTAATTGAGTATATTGTCTTATGTTTATTCTTTTCACTGATTTCGCTGCCCCGCTAAACAAAAAAATCCTTGCTAAACAATAACAAACTAATATTCAGATGAAACAGACAGTCTGTGAGGCTGAGAAAGTTTGTACTTTTTAATTTTTACCTTATGTTGATCTTTTAATAAAGTTTTTAAACTTTTACACACTACTTGGAAGCATCTTTTTGTTAAAGCACTTACCTTCCCCTACAACAGTGGGTCAAGTTTAATGGTTCTTTAAAAAAAAGCTAGGATTTACCATCCTTACAAATAAACTGGGCTTTCATTGATCACTTAGTAAAAAAAGGGTGCTAAACTCACCCTGTCTGTGCTACAGCTCCTTGCTAAAGTTAGCGCCTTCAGCCGCCCACAACAAAGCGATCTCAATGAGGTGACGTTTCTACCTCTAAGCCAATAGCCGCGCTAGTCATCTGACAGTGTCCTGTAGGCTAGCACGACTATTGGTTTAGCAGTGGAAACATCACCTAATTGGTAAAGAGCGCTGTGCCGTGGGCGGTCGGAGGTGCTGACTTTAGGGAGGTGCTGCTGCACAGACAGGGTGAGTTTAGCATTCTTTTTTTTTTTTAATAAGTGATCAATGAAAGTGCAGTTTATTTTTAGTAATGGTAAATCCTATCATTATTTAAACACTCGGATTTACCATCACTTTAAGAACGCAGGTGTACTGCAACAGTAATTTGCATAGCCAAGAGTGCCACAGTCTGAAAACCTTTGAGAACCCTTGAAGTGATCTATGCAGACTAATAACTCTTTAATATATGAATAATCTTGTGTTTCCTTGTGATAGGCAGTTTTGATAAACAAAACCTTGGGGATACAAAGGGTTAGTTTTATTATAAAACAATGTTCCAATTATTAATAATGCTTTGCTATATCTATATTTTGAGTAACGTTTTTTTTATGTGCTGGCTTTGTTGACCTTTAGCTCTGAAAGCTGATGACGTAGTTTGACGTTTTAAATATACAAAGTTGCAGACTTCATTACTTTCTGGAACTTGAAAAAGCCAATTTTTCTTTGAGTGTGTATCAATGTTTATAACATTTGCTGCTCTGATTTCTATTTTAAAACATGAGGTTTACCTTTCTTTCCCAAGGTATAATTACACATTTATCTTACTCAGAGAATAACAATATCTTGCATAAAGCAGAGGAATCAACTATTTACATATTTAAAGGGATGTTGTATTTACCCCCCCCCCCCGCCCCCAACATTCACTTTTTTTGGGCCCTAGAAACTTTGAAAATAAATTTAAAGTAAAACCTGTTTAAAGAGACTCAAAACCTAACTGTTCCCATAAAAAATTATACTTAATTTTTTAAACTTTCTAACCTTACATATTCAGTAAGAAATAAACAGCTAGATTACGAGTTGTGCGTTAGGGTAAAAAAGCAGCGTTTAGAGGTCCTAACGCTGCTTTTTTACGCCCGCTGGTATTACGAGTCTTGAAGGTTTAGGGTCACCGCACACTTCTTTGGCCTTATCGCAAAACGACTTACGTAAACTTTGTAAAGTCTTTTTTCTATGGGACTTCCATAGCGCTGATATTACGAGTCTGTCCTGGGAGGCCAAAAAGTGAGCGGTACACCCTACCCCATCAAGAGTCCTAACGCATTTAAAAGTCAGTAGTTAAGAGTTTTATGGTACAACGCCGTAACATAAAACTCATAACTAAAGTGCTAAAAAGTACACTAACACCCATAAACTACCTTTTAACCCCTAAACCGAGGCCCTCCCGTATCGCAAACACTATAATAACATTTTTAACCCCTAATCTGCCGCTCCGGACACCGCCGCCACCTACATTATATTTATGAACCCCTAATCTACTGCTCCCAACATCGCCGACACCTACATTATATTTATTAACCCCTAATCTGCCGTCCCCAATGTCGCCGCAACCTACCTACACTTATTAACCCCTAATCTGCTGCCCCAACGTCGCTGCCACTATAATAAACATATTAACCCCTAAACGGCCGCACTCCCGCCTCGCAAACATTAGTTAAATATTATTAACCCCTTATCTGCCGTCCCTAACATCGCCGCCACCTACCTACATTTATTAACCCCCAATCTGCCACCCCCAACGTCACCGCCACTATACTAAATGTATTAACCCCTAAATCTAAGTCTAACTCTAACACCCCCTAACTTAAATATAATTAAAATAATTCTAAATAAAAATTCCTATCATTAACTAAATAATTCCTATTTAAAACTAAATACTTACCTATAAAATAAACCCTAAGCTAGCTACAATATAACTAATAGTTACATTGTATCTATCTTAGGGTATATTTTTAATTTACAGGCAAGTTTGTATTTGTTTTAATTAGGTAGAATAGTTATTAACTTTTTTTTTTAGTTTTAAATAGGAATTATTTAGTTAATGATAGGAATTTTTATTTAGATTTATTTTAATTATATTTAAGTTAGGGGTGTTAGGGTTAGACTTAGATTTAGGGGTAATACATTTAGTATAGTGGCGGCGACGTTGGGGGCGGCAGATTAGGGGTTAATAAATGTAGGTAGGTAGGTGGCAGCGCTGTTAGGGATGGCAGATAAGGGGTTAATAATATTTAAATAATGTTTGCGAGGCGGGAGTGCGGCGGTTTAGGGGTTAATATGTTTATTATAGTGGCGGCGACGTTGGGGGCGGCAGATTAGGTGTTAATAAATATAATGTAGGTGGCAACGATGTCGGGGGCGGCAGATTAGGGTTAATAAGTGTAAGATTAGGGGTTTTTAGACTCAGGGTTCATGTTAGGGTGTTAGGTGTAGACATAACTTTTATTTCCCCATGGGAATCAATGGGACTGTGTTACTGAATTTTACTGAATGGGGAAATCGTGCATGAGCACGTACGACCAGCTCACCGCTGACTTAAGCAGCGCTGGTATTGGAGTGTGGTAATGAGCAAAATTTTGCTCAACGTTCACTTCTTGTCTTTTAACGACGGGTTTCTGAAAACCTGTAATACCAGCGCTGTAGGTAAGTGAGCGGTGAGACAAAACTGTTCGTTAGCACCGCATAGCCTCTAACGCAAAACTCGAAATCTAGGCCAAAGTTTATTGAAACAATATACAATAAAATCCCCTTATCTCATTTACTATTTCAGAAGCAGAGCTCTGCAGCCACTCAGAAGTTATAATGCTAGTTTCTATAGAGAAAATGAGCGGATGCTCGATCTGACTTTTAGCTCTATAGAAGCTAGCGTTACAGTTTCAGTTTGGCTGTAGCACTGTAATTGAAGAGACAACCAGTTTATCAAGTGAGCAGTAGGACAAGTAAGGAAAAAGGGATTTGATTACACAAACTTTTGAATTAACTTTACTATTATTTCATTCAGGATTTAATATGTAAATATGTGTTAAATGTAACTACAGTTTTAATGTCCCTTTAAATGTAAATTCAAAACTAATACAGCAATATCATGTGTGTGCTTCCTGCTAATGGCTATGTCCTGCTAATATTAAAGTGATATGAAACCCAATTTGTTTCTTTCATGATTCAGATAGAGCATACAAATTTAAGCAACTTTCTAATTTACTCCTTTTATCAAATTCTCTTTGTTCTCTTGGTATCTTTATTTGAAAAGCAGGAAAGTAATTGTTTACCATGATTTTGAAAGACCAGCATTTAAAAATGCCATTTTTTTTGCCTGAGAAAAACTTTACGTATAAGTAATTTGAAACTGATACAGCCTTTGTGTACTTCTTCCTAATGGCCATGGCCTGCAAGGGACAAATCCCAGAATCTCTATTGGTTGATAGGGACAAGTCTCTACAACCCTCACACAAAAAAAATGTTTGCTTTCAGATTAAAGGGGCAGTCAACACCAGAATTTTTGTTGTTTAAATGGATAGATAATCCCTTTACTACCCATTCCCCAGTTTAGCATAACCAACACAATTATAATAATACACTTTTTAGCTCTGTGATTACAACAGAGGTATGTGCGGAACAGCGCACAGGTACACAATAGTGTCAAGGTAATAAAGAATGAGACCTTATATAAGGAGTAGGCGTTTCGGCCCTCCACGCCAAAAACCCCCACCATCAGACCCAGTGGTCTCCTCCAACCCACAGGTACGTATAGACAGTGGTATAGATAAGAAAATAGAGTGAACTCCAATAAAGAGATGCGATCAATATTTGCAGAAGAATACCATGCACAGCCTTAATGTAAGAAGTAAAAAGAAAAACATTTATTGGTATGCATTTAAAAGTACTACTCACGGAGTAGCGGTAAAGCTGATGATGTCATCTGACACGTTTCATGTGAATATCACACTTTCTCAAAGATAGATTGGGACAGGTGTTACCTACCTTAAGTAGCCGCAACAGTCTATCTCAAATCGTGACGAGTACTCTTTAGGGCCTAAGTACAATTCAGACTGCCCATTCTGAGCTTATAGATGTAGATTAACTGTTTCGTCTCATCTGGTGTGCACAAACGTCAGAAAGATTTCAGCAACACAATACAAAGAAAGAAAGTAGACAAAACATAAATAAAACTAAAACATTGGTTAAAAAACACTTAAAGTACATCAATCCAAGTGATTGCGTTTGTTATTGTAACCTTTACATTGCATCAATAACAATGCTATTTCATATGTGTAACGATTTAAATGGATAGAGGCATAAAGTTAAAAAAGCAAACCACAATTACATTGATTTCATATGCATAAATATAGGCATAGATAAACCACTCTACTACACTTGCAAGGTGTCATATAAGTATTTGCATTTTGTTATACATCCAGAGGTTACTGTAATTCATCAGTCTGAGTCATATTTATGTAAAAATTTGTATTAGTTACTTATGTTTCCAAACAGAGCTATAGTATGTACTGAATTTAGATGGATGTTTGGAGGAAATATATATATATATATATATATATATATATATATATATATATATACACATTGTTCCCTCTGTAAACTGCCCCTTATTTCAGTTCTTTTGACAGACTTGGATTTTAGCCAATCAGTGCTGACTCCTAGGTAACTCCATGTGTGTAAGCACAATGTTATCTATATGACACACATGAACTAATGCCCTCTAGTGGTGAACAACTGTCACAACGCATTCACATAAAAAGCGGTCTTCAAGGTCCAATAAATTAGCATATGAGCCTACCTATGTTTAGCTTTCAACTAAGAATACCAAGAGTACAAAGCAAAATTGATTATAAAAAGGAAATTCGAAAGCTGTTTAAAATGACATGCCCTATTTAAATCATGAATTTTTTTTGGGGACTTGACTGTCCCTTTAAAGAAAGAAACAAATGAATTACAATGTCCCTTTTAGGCTGTTAAAATAAGCATATAGCCACAAAAGCTCCCTCTTCTGGTGCCAAATCTTATGGGTTTGCAGAAACCAGTAATAAGTGTGCACTGAAAACCAGAAGGTATTATGTGGTGAGCCATAATCAGCTCTGGTGTATGCAGAGACAGACTGCCACTAGCCTTGTCTATACCCAGCAAGCATCTCTTCTGGGGCACATTTAATAACTGCTACTGGGTGTGAGCTGGCTAATGGAACCCAAAGCTTTGATTTTAACATCTAACACACAGCAGTATTAAATTATGCATTAGGGTCAAAGAGCAGTTTCCAATTGCTGGAGGATTTAAATGTTTAAGTGTCTCACTGCTGAAGAGGAAGATAATGGAAAGAGGATTTTAGCAGCCTTCAAACCTGTCTTATCTAGTTGTTTAAGCATATTTGGTGAGGCAGCCAGAAGCAGTTTGGTGAGGTTGTGGCATGTCCTGAAGGGGAGTTAGTGGTAGTGATAGCTGGGCGCAGAGCTCCTAACCTGTGGCAATATCTGGGATGGTTGGGAGGTGTGTGTGTGTGTGTGTATAGATGTGTATGCATGTGTGTGTGTGTATATAGATGTGTATGCATGTGTGTGTTTGTGTGTATATAGATGTGTATGCATGTGTGTGTGTATATAGATGTGTATGCATGTGTGTTTGTGTATATAGATGTGTATGCATGTGTGTGTGTGTATATAGATGTGTATGCATGCGTGTGTGTGTATATAGATGTGTATGCATGTGTGTGTGTGTGTATATAGATGTGTATGCATGTGTGTGTTTGTGTGTATATAGATGTGTATGCATGTGTGTGTGTATATAGATGTGTATGCATGTGTGTTTGTGTATATAGATGTGTATGCATGTGTGTGTGTGTATATAGATGTGTATGCATGTGTGTGTGTGTATATAGATGTGTATGCATGCGTGTGTGTGTATATAGATGTGTATGCATGTGTGTTTGTGTATATAGATGTGTATGCATGTGTGTGTGTGTATATAGATGTGTATGCATGTGCGTGTGTGTATATAGATGTGTATGCATGCGTGTGTGTGTATATAGATGTGTATGCATGTGTGTGTGTATATATAGATGTGTATGCATGTGTGTGTGTGTGTGTCTGTGTGTGTGTGATTGTGTGTATGTATAAATGTGTGTGTGGATGTGTATATATATATATATGTGTTTGTGTATGTATATATTAATGTGTGTATATGTATTTGTTTGTGTGTATATGTGTGTGATTGTGTGTATATGTGTGTGATTGTGTGTATATATATATATGTATAAGAGACAGAAGACAAGAGAGGCGCCTCATGTTTGTATCAATATGCTGAACCAAGTCATAACATCTGTAAAGCCAAGTGGGTACTCACGTTTGGCACAAGTACACTTGTGTACTAGTAGGTGCAGGCTGGTAGCTTGGGGGTGTACCAGCTAACCCTCTCCAGGTGTAGGTAGGTTGGAGCAGGAGGACCCTGCTATCCCAAATAATGGATGAAAAGTCAGTTGTGGCAGTTTAAACTGCTATAGATGAAGGTAAACCAGAGCTTGTATCATACCAATTAATTTATTAAAAACATATATGAAAAACATAAACAAGCAATGGTTTAAAATGCAACGCGTTTCTCAGCCCCAGCATGGGCTGTTTCATCAGGCATCTTCTTCCATGATTCAGATAGAGAAAACAATTTTAAACATTTCAATTTAATTACTATTATCTAATCTGCTTCATTCATTAGATATTCTTTGTTGAAGAAATAGCAAAACACGTGGGTGAGCCAATCACATGAGGCATCTATGTGCAGCCACCAGTCAGCAGCTACTAACAGTCCTGGCCAAAAGTTTTGAGAATGACACAAATATTAATTTTCACAAAGTCTGCTGCTTCAGTGTTTTTAGATCTTTTTGTCAGATGTTACTATGGTATATTTTAGTATAATTACAGGCATTTCATAAGTGTCATATTGACAATTACATTAAGTCTATGCAGAGTCAATATTTGCAGCGTTAACCCTTCTTTTTCAAGGCCTCTGCAATAATTGCCCTGGCATGCTGTCAATCAACTTCTGGGACACATCCTGACTGATGGCTGCCCATTCTTACATAATCAATGCATGGAGTTTGTAAGAATTTGTGGGGGGTTTTATTCACCCGCCTCTTGAGGATTGACCACAAGTTCTCAATGGGATTATGGTCTGGGGAGTTTCCTGGCCATGGACCCAAAATGTTGATGTTTTGTTCCCCAAGCCACTAAGTTATCACTTTTGCCTTACGGCAAGGTGCTCCATCATGCTGGAAAAGGCATTGTTCGTCACCAAACTGTTCTTAAATGGTTGGGAGAAGTTTCTCTTGGAGGATGTTTGTACCTTGACAGAGAAACAATCAGAAAGGGGCAGGACAATGATTGGCTGACATGTCCAGGTGCTTTATATCTGATTGGCTACAGCAAAATATATGACAAACAACACCCAACAGGCTTTTCATGGGATGTGTCCCTGAGTTGCAAAACACTTTAAATTGTGCTACCAAAATGTTTTTAAAACATTTATTTTGTCTGCCATGCAGTGATTAAATTAAATTTTCCAATTTAATTCTGTTATCACATTTGCTTAATTCATTTACTATCCTTTGTTGAAGGAACAGCAATCCACTATTCAGACACATCAGGTGAGCCAATTACAGGAGGCACTGCTGTTCCTGAGTCCACCTAGGTATACAGTACTTTCCAACAAAGCAACTTAGATAATAGAAGTAAATTGAAAAATTGTATAACAAGGTAATTTTCTATTAAAGGGACACTCAAGTCAAAATTAAACTTTCATTAATCAGATAGAGCAGCAATTTCAAACAACTTTCCAATTTACTTCTGTTAACAAAATGTGCACTGTCTTTTTATATTTATACTTTTTTAGTCACCAGTTACTACTGAGCATGTGCAAGAATTCACAGCATATACTATAAGAATTTGTGATTGGCTGATGGTTGTCACATGATACAGGGGGAGTGGAAATATACTTAACTTTGAAATTTATCAGAAAAAATCTACTACTCATTTGAAGTTCAGACTAAGTGCTATTGCATTGTCTATTGTCTCTCATGTATTTGTTTTTATGCAAATCTACTGTATTTACTGGTCCTTTAATAGGAATATTAGTTTTCTTTCCATACTGATATAAAGTCAGAAAAGCAATTTTTCCCTTTTATATATGTCCCTTTTAGTAAATTGTCATACTGATTGGAAAAATGGATAAATCTTATTTTGTAAAGTATAACCGTGGAATAATTGTGTCTCTTTCTAAAGAAACAAATATTAAGTAAAATCCCTAGTCAGATTTTCATCCAGCTATTAATATGCTGTAAAGTATTTACATTTTCCCAGCATTTCCAAAAGCAGAGGACGCGTCTCTCACCCCCCCAGAGATTGCCTTGTGGGAACACATGAAGGAGAAAGGATGCAGGGAACAACCAAAGAAAAAGGGAGATGATTAAAAGACTTTAGAAGGAAGAGATTATAACAATAACTTCTGTAAAAAAAGGACAGGAAGAGGTTGAAACCACTGAGGAGCTGGTCTAGATTAATTGAAGAGGTATGAAAGACATCAATTTACATTAAAGGGACATTAAACACGAAATAAATGCTAGATAAAAGGAAGCATTCAAAGAAAAGATTAGTCTGAGAATAACGTAGCTGTTTAAATATTGACAAAATAAGTGTGAAGTTATGGGGGCCGCATTATCATTGTGCGAGCGGACATGATCTGATATTGCAGATCATGTCCGCTGCACATCGATAAATGCCAACAGCATACACTCTCGGCATTAATCATTGCCGCCCCCTGCAGATTGGCTGCTAGCAGGGGGTGTCAATCAACCAGATCGTATTCGATCGGGTTGATTTCTGGCGGTGTCTGTCCGCCGCCTCAGAGCAGGTGGACAGGTTATGGAGCAGCGGTCTTTAGACCGCTGCTTCTTAACTTGTGTTTCCGGCAAGCCTGAAGGCGCGCCAGAAACACGGAGCATCAAGCTCCATACGTATCTTAATAAATATGTCCAATGGGAGCTGTCATGTTATAACTTAGGTTACGTTCTCTGCTGTGGCCAATTAGGGACAGTTATAAATAGGTCACTAGAGTGTCCAGCCAATCGCTGAGTGGAATATAACAGTGTTCTGCACTTCCACTTCTAACAGGAACTGAAAAGCTCACAATTTCAGAATGGAATTACAGGAAAAGGGGACAAAATAAATAATTAAAGCATATTACATTTTTTTAATATATACTATTTATTATTTTATATTGCTATCTCAAAGTGTTTAATGTCCCTTTAATGAATGAATTATATCCCTGTATAGTGAGTTTAAATATACATTTCTTGTTCATAATCTTTTTTTGCTGTAATAAAACACCTATTTTTAGTCTGTATCATTCTCTTCAACTATAAACTTCATTTTGACCCTTCTAAACGAAGGCTATGAAAGCCTTAGCCTAGCCAATTAGATTTTGCCATAGAACCATAGAGAGCAATAGAATCCATGTTCCCAAGGTCAATTGTTATCTAGTTAGGAGGTAGGACGGAGCAAGCTTAAATTGATATGAAACACATTTTTTCTTTCATGATTCAGATAGCGAATACAATTTTACACTACTTTCCGATTTACTTTTATTATCTAAGTTGCTTAGTTCTCTTGGTATCCTTTGTTTGAAAGCATACCTATGTAGCTGCTCATTGGTAGCTGCACATATATGCCTCTTGTCATTGGCTTACCCATTGTGTTCAGCTAGCTCCCAGTAGTATATTGCTGCTCCTTCTAAAAAGGATTTTCAACAAAGGTTACCAAAAGAACAAAGCAAATTTGATATTAGAAGTAATTTGGAAAGTTGTTTAAGATTGTATGCACTGTCTGAATCATGAAAGATAAATTTAAAAAAAGGATGCTGGATTCCTATTGGCTTGGCAGCTCCTATGTGTATCTGGCCCATAACAAATTTTGTGGCCAATCCCACTTCCTGTATGATGAGATCTTGTCAAACATGGCTGTTATATCTTTCTAAACTAAGTTAATAGTCCTATAGCTGTTTAGGACTTTTTTAAAGGGACGGTAAAGTCAAAATTAAACTTTTATGATTCAGATAGAGCAGGCACTATTAAGCAACTTTCCAATTTACTTCTGTTATCAAATTTGCTTTGTTCTCTTGGTATTTTTTATTAAAGAGTTAAACTAGGTATGCTCATAAGAGCTCAGGAGTGTGCACGTGTCTTTAG